>NC_039491.1:9774083-9822498 GCF_003590095.1 Trichoplusia ni
GACGTCTGTCGCTCTGTGTGATGCGATCGGAAAAAATAAACTAGTTTTGTTCCGGTACGACATACCGCCTCCTGTGCGCTGTTAAATTTTACGTGTTTGTGGACATTCTGTGATCGTGATTTTTTATCTAACGTGAACGATAAACTGTTGGGATTGATTGGGAGCCGTTGAACTTATGTGTTACAATAAAAAAGTAAAATAAAAAAACATTTCAGTGATATTTCAAACATTACTTAACTTACTACCTAAATTCAGTGTTAAAACAGTTTACAAAACCAAAACAAAGTCTTCAATCAAAATGTAAATAGTGCATAAAAGTGTATAAAGCTTGGTACATAAACAAAACTTTCAGTAGTCATTAAGTAAAAATAATTGTGTAAGTGTTAGTGTACAGAAACAGTGGAAATATTAGAAAAAACTTTAAATTTGTGAGCAAAAATAAAACAATACACAAAGTGACTATTTTCAAAACAAAACTAAGTTTAACTTCCATAAAAACCACTAAATTACAATTTACCATACAGTGAAAATTTAAAAAAAAAGTGCAAAAGTGACTCTAACCGTAATTTGAATTGCAACCGCCATTACCGATTGTTTATTATAAACAAATAAAATTCACGACAAGTGATCAATAAATTCAAAAAAATTTCTCATGTACAGCTGGCTCAGTGCACTAGCTTACTACTTTTGCCGATCAACCAGCAATACAAGAATGTCCGCGGGTTCAAATCCTCCTCGCAACATTCACTTTTCGTAAATTTCTATATATTTAAAAATATTGATAAATAAAATACATTTGAATAAATAAAAGCTTGTAAAAAGCAAACACAATGAACTCAAACTTGAAAATAAAAAATAACAGTGTTCGCAAGATGGCACCACTAGTAACTTGCCACAAATGTAAAAAAATGGTCAATGTAAAAAATACTGCGCTATGCTCTGTATGTAATAACAGGTACGAATTAGATTGCGATGGCTATCCCGAAGCGACATACCGACTCAAAGATGCCGAAGCCAAAAAGAAATGGAGGTGCAGAGTATGCATCAGAAATAAAAAATATGCTGCAACAGATAGTACATCTAATATTACGGTGCGTAAAAAGCAGACCTCGTTAAAAACACTATCTCCAACGCAACAAGAAGCTGATCTAATAAATAAAAATATGGGTGACAAAACATTGCGCCAGTCTCCTGTACAACATAGCACATTGTTATTTGACTCCCATATACTTACAGAATGCGAAACATCTGACGAGTCATACAATACTCCCAAAATATCAAGAAGTGTTGATAGAACAGTATCTGATTTAGTTTCGACCTCAGAAATGAAGTACACTATAGCTCAGCTCACACTTAAACTTGAAAGCACCGAAATGAACTGGGAAATCTGTTGATCGAAAATAAGGACTTGCACACACAGATAAACAAATTAACCTTAGAAAACCAAACTTTAAAATCCATATGTCATTCTGCTACGATTGATGACAGTCTTAAGCTCAAACAGAAGGAAAACCCGTGCCCTGTCACATCAGCATAACACGTATTCTACACCAACCTCCCCATCGTTAGACAGTAACAACATTAATACCAACGACTGCGGAAAAATTTCACTATTGAAACAAGAGATAGTCACTCTAAAACAACAATTAGAGGTCGCAGAAAGGGAGATCTTAAATCTCACTGGGCGCATTGAAGAACTCATGAGAAGTAGTCATACCTCATGTGAAAATGATGCTCAGGTACCAACGCACGCAACGAGACAAAAGTCAAATAATACTGCAAAGTATCGAAACTCAACTGCTCTAAATGTACCAGATATCTACCCGGGAAGAGGATATTCATCTTCGGATCCCAGCGCTGCGTCGGACTAGCAGCAGCCATCTCACATTCGCGAACAAACACACGGTACGGAACATACAGCGTCGTCGCCGAAACGAAGCCGAATGCACCGTCCAGCGAAATCTTAGCCAACTGTAGAAATAGTACACTGTCTGCTGATGACAAACTAGTTATATGTATAGGGGAAAATGATCGTAACTCAAACCAAACCATATCTCAATTGCAATATATATTAGATACATTCAAAAATAACACTATAATTGTATTAAATGTCTTAAGTAACGCGTATTTAAATGTAAATAAATTGAATTACTCCATAAAAGACATGTGTAAACAGTATAAAAATGCCACTTTTTAAACAAAAAAAGTACGAAATTGTACGATATCTGTCATTCAGTGAACTATATTATAGATTGTTGTGATTACAGTGATAAATATTTGAAACCCTAGTGAAATTCGAAACTGGTTAGCGACTAACAAATCAAGTCTTAATGTAAACACTAGTTTTAAGGAACCTAGGAAAGGGACAATTCCCTATTACTTTAGTCGTCTTCAAAAAAATAGCCACATGGAAACTATAACCCCTCAACTGGAAGTAAAGAGTCCAAAAGGGACCATACCCTATTACTTTCCTGTTATAAACAAGAATAATCATTTTTTCGAGCCCAAAGTAAATAAGGAGCAAAATTTTAGAATACTCCATCAAAATATTGCTAGTATCCTATCAAGAAGAACTATTAGAAATAACGATTCAAGAATTAAAAGAAGTAAATAATGATCCGGATGTTATATGTCTATCTGAAACATTTATAAAAAAAGGTTAACGAAAATTACGTCAAAATATATAACTATACAATGGCTTCTAATTTCTCAAGAGAAAACAAAGAGGTGGTACTTGTATATTAATTAAAAAGGGTTTGAATTATAAAGAGTTAACATTTGTAAAAGGTCATGCAATACAAAACACTTTTGAAGCCTGCGGTGTAGAGATAGTTTTGTAATAAATTAGTAATTATATCTGTTTATAGAACACCTCAATCAGATCCAAATCAGTTTTTAACAAAACTAAATTGTCTTTTACATGATCTGCTGAGAAAATATAGATCTAAATTAAATTTAGTAATAGCCGGTGATTTCAATATAAATACTCTAAGAAAAAACAACATAACTAATGAATTACATAGCCTGGCAAATAATTATAACTGACAATACACATTAAGGTACCAACACGTAAATTGACCTGTATTGACCATATCCTAAGCAACATCTCAAATGCCACCTCAACCGTGCTACCTCTACATCTTCAGATCATGATACAGCACAAATGTTGAGCTTCCCTACTAAAAATAAACCGTTAAAATTAGCAGCATACTATATTTTCAAAAAAGACTACAGCATAGAAAATATCCGAAAATTTAAGGAATGCTTGCAAAGCTTGACTTGGGCTAATATTCATCTAAATACCGATTCAAATTCCGCATTTAATGAATTTCATGATTTGTTGTGTTTATTTTACAATCTTTGTTTTCCAAACGTAAGAGTTAAGGTTAATACTAATAACAAAAATGCACAAAAATGGATAAGCAAAGGTCTTAGACAATGTTGTAAACTAAAAGAAAACTACGTTATCAGTATTATAAAAATAAAAATTCAACTAATAAAGCCAAATATAAAAATTATTCTTATCTACTAAATAAATGTGTATATAGCTCAAAAAAGAACATAAATATTAAATATATTAATGCACATGATAACAAATGTAAAGCAACATGGACTGTAATAAAAAATGAAATTAACGCTACTAATTCCAAAGAGAATATAGAAAGCATAAAGCTAAAGGACACAGTTATTACAGACCCTTTGAAAATAGCCTCTATGTTCAATAACCATTACACTAACTTAACTTCTATTCCAAATCAACAAAGTGCTGACCGAAACTCTAGAAGAAATAAATATTACAACTCAATGTTTCTGAAGCCATTGCTAGAAAATGAGGTGCTACAAGAAATAATGTCTTTACGCAATACCAGATCTGAGGGATATGACGAAATTAGCACTAAAATAATAAAAACCTGCTGTAACGAGCTAAGTAAGATCTTAACTCACTTAATTAATATATCATTTTTAAATGGAATTTTTCCTGAGAAATTGAAGTTGTCCATAATAAAGCCATTGTTCAAAAAGGGAGATAAGGATGATATAAATAATTATCGACCAATAACTTTAATACCGATTTTATCTAAAATTTATGAAAGGTGTATGTATAGAAGACTGATTGATTTTTGCAATAAATTCAGAATTATAAGTGACGAACAATTTGGATTCCAAAAAAGTAAATCTACAACTTTAGCTACATTCTCTCTTATGAAAGCAATACTTTCCAATGTTAACAACAATCAAATGACCACTGGACTATTTTTTGATTTATCAAAGGCCTTCGACCTGGTATCACATGACATATTGCTAGAAAAGTTGGAAGCTATTGAATAAGGGGACCCGCTCTACAGTGGATTATGTCCTATTTGAGTAATAGGAAACAATGCGTTAGTATCAATAAAATTAACAAAAATAGAGTCATGACATCCTACTGTTCAGAATATAGACATAATAAATACGGCGTGCCACAAGGAAGTGTGCTTGGCCCAGTATTATTCCTTATATACATAAATGACATTACAGAAATAACCAAACACAAATGCATCCTCTTTGCTGATGACATATCTATTGTAGTAGCAACTGATAAAAAACAAAATACCATTACAGATCATGAGCGTGAAATTAATAATACTATCAATAAATTAATACATTGGCTTGACGTTAACCGTTTAAAAATAAACCTAAACAAATCCGTCTATATCCAATTCAATAATACAAATAATAATAAAAATAACATTAAACTTAATATAAATAAACTCAATGAGGTAACGCATACAAAGTTCTTAGGTATAATAATAGATAAAGATATTAATTGGAAATTACATGTAGATAATATTAGCACTAAAATTAATAAATTCGTATACGCACTCAAGCAAGTTAAAAATGTTACCAATATGAAGACTGCCTTTATATCATATCACGCCTATGTTGAATCGATATTACGATACGGTGTTATAATGTGGGGCAATAGCACCGACATGACCAGAGCATTCATTGCTCAAAAAAAGTGCATACGATCAATTTGTGGACTAAAACCCGACGAATCATGTCGACCACTGTTTAAAAGACTTGGCTTGTTACCGCTCCCATGTATCTACATTTACGAAATATGCGTATTCGTAGTTAAGCATATACAGCTGTTTAAAACTGCAAATGAAATATGTCCACGCAACAGACGAGATCCTTTTAGATTAGCACAGAGTGATCTACCAAGACTGACCAAATATAATAAAAATTGTCTTGCAACATGTGTGCGGATATATAACAAGATGCCAAGTAAATTCAAAGTATTAAATATAAGATTATTAAAGATTGCATTATATAAATGGTTAAGTGATTGTAATTTTTATAGTTTAAAAGAATTTATGGATTACAAATGTTAATGTATAAATAGTTTAGTTTCCTAAAAAATTTGCGTGCTATGTTCATCTTAGCTAAACATGCTTGTACCTACTATATACCTATTTAACACCTTTGTATACCATGTTTAATGCAAATAAACGATTTATTATTATTATTATTATTATTATTATAGGATGTGTAACATCTAACCTATGCCCATCAGTGAACCACAATATGCATTGAGCAGAGCAACTTGGATGCCTATATCCATCAGTCGACCGCAGTAGGTAGAGTTGATTTAAAGAAAAGGCTCAGATTATGCTTATAAGGTTTTTATCATTAGCAACCTCTTTGATCGATTGAAGTCTTTTAGAATAGAACAAAACTCTATCTCACAAATCCCAAGCGTTTTTAACATAAGCAGTAAACCACGGGCATGTAAAATGAAAAGTACAGAAAACCCCGCGATCAGCTGCCGATTCAGCTAACCATAAAAACTTTAAAGCCCTCCCAAGAGACTTTTGTAAGTGATGTTTTTTATTCATCCCTATTTTTTTTTCTTCTAGATAATCAGTGAACATGGGGACGATGTTCAGGAGTGAGGAGATGGTGCTATGCCAGCTGTTCGTGCAGCCCGAGGCCGCGTACGTGTCCATGTACGAGCTCGGAGAGGCCGGCATAGCACAGTTCAGGGATGTAAGTACCTCCAAATCTCTTCTACTGTATGCTGCAACGCAGAAGACGTAAACAATTAAAAAAAACGACTTCCAGTCTAGGGATTGTAACCCTTGTGTCGCAGGAGGTATCACAAACAGCAAGTCACATGCACAAGAACACCCAGATTTTAAACATGCATTCGTGAATCACATAACACTTGTCATACGCGGGGATCAAGTCCGCACCATGCCACACGACTGTCACTTGTCAGTACAATTTATTTGAGCGACCAAAGCAGAAAAAAGTGATTAACTGGCAAAAAATGTAGCTTGTAGCCAGGATAGTCGCCATCACGCATCTATAATTCTAGTTCGTAGGAACTTGCGAATTGAATGAATTTGTAAACGGAAAGTTTAATGATCGCGGAAGTCTCAGTTTCACACTCTATCTGACTAAACTTGTTGAAAGAGTCGAATCGGAATATATTGAAGACCGAAAATATCTAGACATACATACATTACATACTTCACTGCTAAATGCTGGCGTTTAATATTTTGGTAGAAAATGTATTTCTTTTTATTTTCTTCTGGCTGTTCGCCAAAAATCTTTGCAATTTCATCGATGGTTCATAATTAAGAGCGCACCTGCTGCATTTGATGATAATATAATGATTCGATTTTGGAAAGGCTTATTATACTTCAATACTGGTTGTTTGGAAATAACTACCCGTTTTCAGCAGGGCTGAATAGTCATGAAGTGCACAAACTCTTTAATAGTTATTGGAGACCTTTCGAACGGCTGAACATTTTTAAAACAATTCGTTCGACCTCAATATATTTCACCCGTCAATGTTAAAACATACATAAATTACACGAGATGGAGTATCAGATGTATTTGTTTAAGCAAAGCGTCCATTTGCACATCACTTTCTGATACTCATTTAGCATATCTAATTTTTGTCAGAGACAATTTGAATAGATTCTTGTAGAAGAATTAATATTCTCTTACATCTAAATTACCCGTTGAATCTTAAATATCACACTAAGTTCATTTATTATTTATTTTCGTTATTAATCATTCAATAAAAACACCTCTCGTCCTTCACTTTATTAACAACACAATTGATTATATCTCTAACGTGTTTGTATAACGTATTATTAGCGTCTTTGCTACTAAAGGTTCGCGTCACTGAAATAGACAAGGTACAAGACAAGTATGTTTTTCTATTTAGTATAATAGTTAAAGATATGAGTTTGATATTTTATGGACTATTACTAGACTAGGCTTGGACTACTAGCTGTTGCCCGCTACTTCGTCCCCGTGGGTAGAAGATTATAAGTTATTATTTAAACCTGCCCTGTTTTTTTCACATTTTCCATTGTATCTTCGCTCCTATTAGACGCAGCGTAATGGTTTATAGCCTAAAGCCTTCCTCGATGAATGGTTTATTCAATACAAAAATATTTTTTCAATTTGAACCAGTAGTTCCTGAGATTAGTGTGTTCAAACAAACAATCAAACAAACAAACTCTTCAGTTTTAGATATTAGTATAAATTACTAGACTAGGCTATTTCCGCGCAATTTTTCGCAACAATAACAATTTCGAACAAATATATATACATACTGATAAAGAAAATAGGATTACATCAATCAGGGCACAATATTTAGTATTTATTCTCGTAAGTGACGATCAGGTTATACTGTCAGATCAGGTATCAAGGAAAAAAAGAGTTTTTACATAATTTGCCATTTGTTTGCGGCCAGTTATTGGTGTTTCTGATACGCACCAGAAAATGTTCATCATGAGATTTTCCTGCACCGTCACTTAGGGATACATAGTAGCCCACAACATGACAAGCCCAAATATATTACTCATATAAAACATACCTTCATCCTTATTTTTTCACTGCTATCATAATTACTTACTAAACAAGAACAGAATATATCTCATCCATTAGCTGTTATTATCTCTGTTTATTTTAAACAAATATATAAGTGGATACTTTTAACAAAACTATGATATAATTACCCACTTGCATTGTCGAGGATATTTACATGTCCTTTAAAACAAATACAAGTCTAATATTATCATCGTTATATAACAATCAAATGTTCTCAACATAAAATGTTTCAGATATTTCTGGACTAAGAATAGTATCCATTCCTATGAATGACGCATACAACGATAAAGGGATTAGAACTATCAGGTAGATTTGTAGTAAAGTCCATCATTACTCAGTCTTTTTCCTCAAATTTAACTCACCCTTTCAATTTTCAGTCATCATGGGCTTGCAGAACAGTGCTTCGAACAATACGCTACGATGACAAACGACCTGAATAAAACCAAGATATTCAAAACTCATAACTCATGAACGCCATATAGGCTTGAACCTTTCGTGTAGCTCACGTTCACTCACAACTGTAACCCAATTGTTACACAACTCGTTCCCCCATTCCTTAATAAATGAAAAACGCTAACGAATTAATAATCCTTATTTTAGGTCACATAAAACAAAGACGGAAGATACTTCCGTCGCTTGGATAATATTTAGGCCGACGTGACCCCCCCTGATTTCGCGTGCCTCGCCGACCATTATGCACGAAACGAGGGAGTGTCCATGTTTTTCGTGACCTGTTCCATTAAGTAGGCAGAGACAGAACTTCCAGTCAACACAATGCTTTATAATATTACCTAATCGTGACACTAACTAATAAACTGGACTACAGTAGTTCAAATAGAAAGGCATTCCAAACTTTTCATGAACGAAAAGTACCGACCCTTCAAGTGACATTTCGACAATCGCCCACGTTTATAGAAAACGCTCGGATTTATGAATATGACAAGACAAAATCACCTGCTTTCTTTCAGGTCATTTCCATCCTTCAACCATCCATTGAGTGTTGGCTTTTGACGTAAACGAGCTGAAAATTGTCAGTAGGACTAGAGACTAAGGATATAATTAAGGCTAAGTAGTATCGCTAAAAGATTAAGCGTCGCTAGTGGATAACATGCAAAAGTGAAATATCAGTTCAACTTTCCAAGATCTGTTTCTTTTGTAAATTCACAAAAACCTTCTGCAGTTCTCTTGTTTTCAGCAGACTATCGATTGCACCCGACTAGTCTTGTATTTAATTCAGGCATTCCTACTGATTTATAAATGTCTTCGTGAAGGCTGCGAGGGCTCATTAACAATTGATTGCTGTGCCCCAAGGTACAGTTCAATTAATTTTTATTATAGCCCTATCTGTCAAGGTTCAGCAAACGGAATTGGAATGAAAGTTTTTTTTGTCTTTTTGTAGCATATGGTATCTAATGTCGTATAACTTTGCTAAGCTAAATCTTACAGTGATGACGTATCATGGGATTTTCACTTTTTAATATTTGCTACTCTGTACGCATTTTTTAAGTAAATACTGATCAAGTACGAGTTAGACTGAAGGTTCCCTGCAAGTCCTTAAGTCCTCCGTGCGGAGAAACGACGGATACTTAGAAATACGCGAAAATATTTTCCTCAAAATCATCCAATATCTTAGTGTATCCTATTGACTGACAACCCGTTACTTTCCGAAGAGCCTCCTTTGACCAACATTCGTAACGTAAACTAATACCAAAACACACCCTTTATCGATAAATATAATGAAGTTGTGATGGCTGCGGAAGTTTACTTGTCGGAGGTTACCGATTTTACCCCACAGCTGGTGTAGACACGTAATAAATTACTTATTACTTGAATGGGTTGGAAAGGGGGTCTAATAAATAAAGTGATGTTTCTATTTACTCATAAACCTTTAATAGGGAATTTATTTATTGGTTACTAAGTCACATGGTACAATACTTAATTTGGTACAATGTTTTACAAAACTATCTAGACATATGGAGTCTATGCGTGTATATGTTTGTCATCTCAACAACGTCAACTAAGTGTTCCCATATTTCTAAGTTTGATTAACACAAAGGTTCTCTTCCATCACCTCTTAAGCAAGACTGTTAAGGATGTAAAAAGAAGACTTCACTCCACCTCCTCGCCAGTCCCCTCCAAAGTCTTTCTTCAACAAACTTCCTATATTTTCTCTCCTACACTAATTTTATCTTTGTTTCGCGAAATGGGAGAACTTCGGAGTTAGTCACTTTTCAAAAAAGTGATTCTTAACCTCTTTATACCTGCTTTAAATCATTAAACTATACCAAAGCGATATACAACCTTCTTGAAATTGCACTTGCTGTGTTGTTTATGTGGGAGTACTTGAGAAGAGTGACGTGAACGTAACTAGCTATTGCGTCTGAGCTCATAAGTGCCTGATAATGTTAAGTGCGTTTCTATTGAGGATGGCCGCAGGTATAACATGCTCGAGTTATTGGGTCAGGTGTTTACAGGGTGTTGTGGAAGTGTCTTTATAATTTGATTGTTAAGGATAAAATTGATCTGAATTTGGAACACGATCAAGATTTCGGATTATAAATTTAATTTTAAAATGCGATTTTTCATGTATAGATTAATGACATGACATGCATACGTTGTATGTCACATATGTCAAGCTAGTGCAGAAAATGGCAAAAAATAAAGGTTCAATTATAATTTTTCAGCTGTTCGAAAGTATGGGCGGTCAAAATGTTTAGGCAAATACGATATTGGCCCTTTAGTAAAATAGTAATTATCATATTTATTAAAAACTCCTTGACAATAAACTTTTGTTATGCCTTGTATAACTACGTATTAATATCTATTGATCTGTGTCTGTACTTGTCAGTTGTAATCAATGCACAGGACTACCACTGTCCTTCATTAGGACAAGGGCTTCTTGTGATAGAGATCATAGTCCAAAATGATGTCCAATGCTTGTTCAATGGAAACGTTCTTCATTATTCATAAGGAAAGTTTCCAATACCAATTACTAGACTCAAAAATCTCAAGTAATTGTAAAGTATTGTTAAATAAACACTTTTTCTTTCCATAAACCTGATAAAATCAAAAAACATTTAAAAGCTAAACATTATATTCGCTTCCTACTTATTTTAGCCTTTTTGCAAGAATAAAGTTTTATGCAACGGTATACCAGCAACGGCTGAAAAGTAACATAACCACACTCGCTAGCGTTTTTTTTTTAAAGCACAAATCGTATGGAAATAACATTACGTATAAGCACGAGACTTAGATCTGTCATTTTCATACATTCGATCGTTTCCTCGTTCAAATCTAACTTTTTTGAGCGACCGATTTTGCCGTACTGCAAAATATATTGTATAACACAATACGATTATTATACTCTATGACATAATATTGATATGTTCCAATTGTCGTTATCACGTCCCTCACTGACCTGTGTTGCGGTCGACCTTCAATACACTACAATTAGTTAGTGTCCGAGTGCATTAAGTTTTGTTTACTTTATTAATATCTGGTTATCTATTTGTAGTCCCAATATATCTTATTTTTGTTACAGTACAGGCTTGTGATTAACTCATCGACAATAATGCTGGTTTTAGCGTTATTGTTCACCTATCAAAAGTATATAACAGTTGCTTAACCTCTATTTTCATATTTATTTCTTGTTATAGCGGTAAAATATATACATCACCTGCGATTTTCTACTGTCGTATTATCACAAATCATGTGCTACATGGTAACAGACGGACGAACTGAAGAACAGCCGGCCGTACAGATTGACAGACAGCGGAACGTTAGAAACGAATATTTGAGAAGTAATTAGTGATTTTTAATTTTTCTTATGTGCAATTGTAAAATTCTCATACGTAGTGCAGTACGTACGTACTAAGTGATCTTCAATTTACACGTGTCAACTGTGAAAACAACCTTATCATTTAATCCATAAAATACAATTTCATATAAAAGACATAATCCTAAGACAGTCCCACACACCATCGTGACCCATCAATTGCATCCTCCACTTGTTCGCATCAAGAATTATTGTTTTTAATTGAAATAACAAAGACTATGTACCTCTTACGTCACACGTTTTACGAAGCTTGATCAAGAGCTTACAATTTGGCACATTAATTAAATGCTCTAAAATAGAACAAGGATTGTGATGAAACGCGGACATTTGGAGTTATTAAATGCTCGAAACCACATACATTTAATGAATGCTTTAGGCAAATTGCTAATAGAACAGTAAAAAATTCGATTCAAAATAATATAATCTTTCAGGTTTTTTTTTCATAATGTTTTTCACATGCTGTTTAAGTGTTTCTTTAATATATCTATTAATTGTTTCAATTCTAAAATATGTTTATGACTTTGATCCAGAAAAACGCAACGTCAAATAGAAGAGAATTTTTGACGAAAAAAAAATCTTCTTCAACATAAAATAGTTATTTGAATGACAAGTCTTGCTTTGGGAGAACCAACGTAGCTTTGCTTTTTTGTTAGGATCTGAACCCAAAAAAACGAAATCTCTATTACTCAAGTTCCGCTTTCTGTATGTCTGTCCTTCACCTGGCTGCGTCTCATGAATCGAAATAGCTAGACAGTTGTTTCTACAGATGATGATGTATTTCTGTTGCCGCCATAATCTTTTTGTGCTCTTTACTTGAACACAAGTTGCGTAGTGTATAAATCATTGCTCTAGAAAGTTTCGTAACCAGCTACTGAACAGCGACCGCTTGTGTCATAATTATCCATGAATCGGATAAGAAAACAAGATAGCATTTATAAGGATATAGGATATTATGACAACCGAGGCAGGAACAATGCTTGTTTAAGTCTCTTGATTTAATTTCAAACACGCCTGAGGACCTGTATGGTACCTAATAAGGACTTAATTATCTAGGTGGAGATTGTCTATCTAGGTGGACTCATAGGTTGAAAATGGAAACCCGTAAAAGACAAAAATTGTGTATTTTAAATTAATTTAAAAGGTTATTTTATTAACTTTCGTGGATTCATATTGTATATTTAACAAAGATTGATTCATACGTGTTTATCGAGATTGGGCGACTTATTAACTGGATTGGGTCGTGGGCCCGATTCGAACGTTTGTATGATGAGCACTAGAATTTGTCCGGTGTAAGCATTTCGAAATTTTAGAAATATATACTACTACTATGTTTTCTAATTTTCTAGTACTTGTAATCCAAGCTTTAGTTAGAGACTAGATGGCGTTGCATTAATGGCGTGGAACCGGAGTCCATAATCACAACTGTGGTTTAAAAATGAATTCACGAACGAAACAAAAATGAAACAATAAAAGAACCATTACCTCTTGGGGTCGTATTATCAGAAACATAAGACACTCGATATAAAGATGAGTGGTCGTAAAACGGGAGGAGTCTATTCTCATAATACACGTAACATTTACGAGTACCACCCTAGTTATGTTCGCGGGCGGGGCAGCCAATAAAACGATGATAAATTGTAATTGATCGCCTGAATATTCGGTTTCACGATATTAGGCAGTTTATCGTTTTGGTTAACAGATAATTTATTTTCCTTTTTTCCTTAGTAGAATATCTTTAGTCTTTAAATTAGTGTATCCCTCTTTCACTTTCAAGTTACAAGTACTTTTATGTTGCACGACTTAAATCCTTGCCTTTTTTTATCTTAGGAAATTTATACACAGTCTTGAATTAAAACCTCCGCCTATATCTTCCCCTTTCCTGTCTTCGCAATAGGATTCTCCGAAAGGGTTACCATGGCCCCGGTACACAATTGGCAAAAGAAGGAACATGGGTGGGTTTTAGTCAGGAGGAGCCTGACACTGCCTTCCGTTCAACCCAAAGCGGAAGCCATTATAAAATTTGCCCAGCATAAAAAAAGCTTTGCCGTTATCGCACTGCAATCAATACTATCACTGCCAACGATTTATAATCCTAATCCTCAACCATAAATACCATACCTTGAATGTGATGATAGGACAGTTCCATCAAAAGAATGAATGCCGCTTATAACTTGAAGCCTGTAACTTGATTAAAGACTAGGACCTGTGGTAAGTGCAATGTGATAACTGGTATAACGTTTCTGCTCATAGCCTTGTAACGTGAAGCATTGATTTTACTTTTGAGACCGTAGCTAGAGTAGTCTTTCGAATTATGAACCTTAAATTATTATACGTAAGCATGTTATTCACTTACCCCCATACTCAACTGTTTGTACTTCCAAAGACCTATTTTAAATTCCCCGTTGTAGGAATACTAGCGAATGTAGGGTTCTGTAACTCAGGAAAAAATGGAACATTCAATGGATCACATCCTTGCTCGTCCGTCTTTCTGTTTGGAAGGTGACTTCTTCTCAGGAACGTGTGAAGGTACTTTTGGAACTTGAAGCTATGAATATTCCAAGGCAACATGATCAAAAAGAACAATAATCAAAAACCTCTGCGAGTTGTCGACACTCGCAAGGAAGTTAAAACTTACAGTATACTCCCTGCCTACTCAGAATGTTCAAATTTGCCACAAAGCATCCCACCCCTACATCCTCGCACCTCCTTGCATCATCAATCATCTGACTATAGAAAAATACTTATCTCAATTAAGCATTAAACTACTCTTGCTCTACAGGATGGAGATTACAGATTTCATTTCAGAACTAGTTCACTCTCTATCTCGATGTTCATTATCAAAATTATTTTAAAGATTACAAAAGGTTAACATTAATTTCTTGTCCCCAGTTAAACCCTCACGTCAACGACTTCCAGCGTCGCTACGTGAGCGAAGTGCGGCGCTGCAGCGAGATGGAACGCAAGCTGCGGTGGGTGGAGGGCGAGCTGCCCGAGCCACCGCCGCCGCCCAAACCAGACCGCTGCAGTCTGAGCCCTCGGGAGATTAATATCTTAGAAGTAAGATGATGATTTAAACTTCATTATCGTCATCAAAATCATCAGCCCGTCTCAGTGACTACTGGACATAGGCCTCTTTCTGGTCATACTCATAAGTGATTTAAACTTTGCTTTTACGAAAACAGAAATTGCAAGTTGTATTCGCAAGTTGAGTTACAGTGACAAAATTGATGGTCTTAGGATAGGATTGATGATAAAGGAAATGGAAAATACGAATAAACCCATGAGTGGAAAATTTTAAGCTGAATGTGAACTGAAAATTAGATTTAATTGGTCCTAATGAATAAGTCACATGATTATTAGAACAATCCAGCAACAAAAAAAAAAATTTTTTCGTCCATAAAAATTAATAATGGAAGTCCATAAAATTGTATTAAATTTGATTATAACATCCTCTTCAAATAATACAACTGGTTAATAGTCCGTAGAAGAATGTAAAACATATACCGTAACATCCGGATATCATTAGCTGAATTAATAGAGATGTGAGATGGACGGGCAACACTATAAATCCCGCTTACGCACACAAACGACGATGAACATCTGTTCCACGATTATTACCAGACCATGTTACACATATAGGTTCGAATGAGGGTATAAACAGACGAAAAAAAATGTAAAATAGCAAATAATAGATTTAGTAGGTTATGTATTTTTTGTAAAAATGTGTAAGATCTGGATTTATTGCACGTATTATGACCAGATCAATAAATGCATAGAATCTATTAAAATATGCATCTATCATAGTTAAAATTCCAAAAAATGCCTAATCTGGCCTAGAAACTAGTGATCGCCAAAACAATATTCAATGGTCAATACACTTTCCGTTTACTTTATAGAATACAACATATAATACCATTGTATCTACACACTTGACGTGCCAGCCAAAATATATATGAAGTCGCTGTGAGCCACTATGAACTTAACGATCAAGTACTAAAGTAGTTATGGCTAAGACTCCAAGGTCAGCAAACCGACCAACCACCCAAAACTAAAAAAAAAAAACGAGAATCATTCGTTCCAAAACACCAGTAAACCAACATTGGCAGTACAAGTACATTACCACATATCACCAACAACGTCCAAATAAATTTTAACCCAGTACCAACTAGTATCACTAGTATAATTACCATGAAGGTCACACCAATTAGGTCCCTCGCACAGGATACTTGCCAGCGAGCCAGGACAGCGTTATTGTTATTTATGAGAGCACATGACATCACACTCCTTGTGTGCCTCTCGTCACTTCCCCAGGATGTGGTAATAGGCCCCTGGATGGATACAAGTGCCCGTTGGTCCACTTGTAGGTTAGCAACTGAGATGATTTGGAAGTGTGGAAGTTTGAAGTATGTTTTAAGACATAGTATGAATGTTTGAATGAAGATCTCTTGAGGAGTAATGAGGATTTGAAGTTCTGTAGGTAATTTTACAAATAATAGTTTTTATCGAAAATTTTCGCATACACAAATAATGAGTAGATACATTTTGACGAAGATTAGAAAGGAGCAGTAATTTTACCATGTCTTCCACCTTTTAAATAAACAGCTGGGTACTGATTTTGTAATTGTACTGACTTTTATTTCATCCACTGTGATAAATGCTCGTCTCTGCTCAAGTGTCATCATTAACTTCTAAATCGGTTCAAGATAGAATATAGAGTCCTAACACGATATCGCCGACGATGTTTAAGTGGAAGTCCCATAACTACTTGTAAAGTATTGATTGCATTCATAATACGTAGGAAGTGTTATATAAAATCCGTTACGGACAACATGAAACCCTATAAAGAAGCAACAATCCACTACAATCTAAACCATTTAAATAAATAAGAATAGAAAATCTAAAAAAATACACGACATGTACACACAACCTTCACAAAAAACATTCAAACAATTTCTTATGGCTAATTGAATAACAAGGTTAATTGAAATAGAAGGTATTTTAATCAAGTGGGCAGTAACAGAGAGCAATGAACGAAAAACGAAATTCTAAGAACTTGGTAAAACCCTAAAATATTTACATTTCATATTTCTAATTTTCAGGAAAGAATCGATTTCATAGAATCGGAAATCCAAGAGATCACTCGTAACGCACGCAATTTGAAAAGCGATTATCTATCGCTTATAGAATTGAGGACTTTGATAGAGAAAATGCAGACCTTCTTCCAAGACCACAGCGCTCAACGGAAGATTTCCGCTTCAGTGCAAATTTACAACAACGATGCAGTGCTTGGGCATCTGGGGTTTATTGCGGGAGTGGTGACGACGGCGAGGATACCGGCCTTCGAGAAGATGCTGTGGAGAATATCGCATGGAAATATATTCTTTAAGCAAGCCCAAATTGACGAGCCACTTAAGGATCCTATTACGGTAAGAAGCTGTTAGATATTAATTTTGACCCAAAACACTTTTGAAAATTAGGAATTGCAATTTGCATCGATGGTACTTTTATTTGTTTGATTGATTTGATGTATCAGATGCATTAGTAAAAGCCTTTCTGGCAAAGTTATTACTTATTTACCATTAAAAGCGAACTTGTTCGAACTCATATAATTTTAGCTGGAGTTTCGATTTCTGACATTCAAAAAGCCGCATGTTTTTCGGTATAAGACTACATGTTTTACAAAGTAAAAATAAGTATTCGTTCTTGGAAGATTCATAATGTAGTAGTAGGGTAGCAACCTATAATTTTCAAAAATGATTGCTTCTATTAAGTATATTGATTTGTACTAAACTGTTGGGATTAAATGTCGCGGGTTCAAATCAGGTTCAAGGGTGTTACCCTTGAACTTTGTGGCAAACCTACGCACAAAACATATTTAGCTTTAGTTCACAAAGCTGGCTTCGCGACTCACATGGGACATGGTATTTACGTATAAATGTTCGATTTTTATCATGTATGAATGTTTTGTCAATGAAAGCAGTACCTATAATATCTTTTGGAACGTTATCGAGTAAAAATATTTCGACCTCAACTATTTCGATTCTTATGTGACCCAAGCACAAACGCTACCGTTTTTTTTACCTTCGCTACTGTTTAAACTTTTGACTAAAGGACTTTTTAAATTTCAGTCTATCCATGGATAAGACCACAATTACGATACTAGTATAGGTATTTTTATTTTTTCATTTGTTTGTTTACTATGTCAAAGTTGTATTGACGATAAGGTCAAAATTCTATCTCTAGCACTCAAATCCGTCGATTGATAAAGAAAACTGCCGTTAGCAAAACAAGATATATCCTTTAGTATGTAAAAGCCACAACAGAAGGGAACTTGATTATTTGATAAATTTCAAAATATCAAATGTTAAAGGTCAGATGGTCCCCTATTATTGTCACGGACAAACATTTAATATTAAACACAAATCTGACTGTACTACTAGACTGGTACTTATTATAAATATTAATTAGTCCTCAGGTCAAATACCCGATTGGAATAGAAGCTATTTAATTATTGAAGTAACTATAAAGAAACATTTTTTTAACTTTAAGTAAGTTAAACGGTCAAAAAACTTTTGTCCACATCGTACTAAAGATTTTGAACTTTAATCCACCTCCGTAAGACATTAGGATTGTATGCCAATCTTTTGATAGAAAATCTATTAATAACACGATCACATTAATATTTTCCCGGCTAAAACTTGTGGGTGTATGTCTTTTTTACCTCCTCACGAATGACTGATTTCGATGAATTTTTTTAGAGCTACCTGGATAGCGTTGGATTTACATCTAAGTGACTTTTTATTCGACCGCTGAAGAAAAAAAAATGTTATTATTATATTTTATGAAAAAGCTAACTAAACATTATTTTAAGTATTACTAGGCATCTATCTGATGAATCTATGGAAACGAGAAGTACAACACACAACCGGTTAACTGTTTGTGAAACGCAGTAGTTTATAAAAGAAGAAAATCTCAGGTAGAAGCAGATAAGTCTATCCTCATAATGTATGCCGTTAACGAAATATATCGGCTGCCAATATCCCAAGAATAAATAGCAAATTATCTATTTCTGTTGAAAATGAACCATTCTGACGGCCGAGTAGAACATTATGGCACGAATGACCAGTAAATCTTGTGTTTTATCTTTTGTTATGGTGTTTCTAATCTAATAATAATGTATATATCGTACAGTCCAACGCGTTTCACTTGTAATGCTTAACACTGGAACAAACAATGGAAAAGGTTGAATGTCATGCTCTATCATCACCATCGTATATGTCTTCATCCCGCGTAACAACAAGAAAGTCTCGTAGGTAGCATCTGCCATTTGATACTGCAAAGCTTGCCTTTGAAACATAAGGAAGTTAAGAAGATATTTCAATACAGACAATTTTATTTCCACTGCAGATACACTTCTCATCAGTCGTGTCACCTCATTGAAATAGAGAGCCTGTACAAATGTTTGTGAAACCCCCGACACAATGATTACTTTCTTAAGAGCGGGAGTCGTTACTTTTGGTCTGTAGTTGACTATACAGACCAGTTGCGGGCGTTGCGCGGGCGTCTGCGGTTAGTTTTGCACTGATATTCTTCCTAACCTTGTATTCTACTTGATACAGTAGTCGTGGTTTCTATGACCACATTTGACGATCAGTTTCTGGCCCAAAATTGTCTCAAGGTTGATTTACTATATCTTGTGTGTGTCGAATATCTTTCTCTCGTTTTTATCCTCAGTTAAACAGTTAGATTTAAATACAAGTAAAGCTTTTGACCCCCTTATACTTGAAGGCTTTATACACGTTTGGAAGCATTCAAAAATACCTGGTCTAAATCTGGTAGTTTTCTTCTGGGGTACCTAGTTCTAGCGTCAAAAAGGGAAAAATATTTTTAAAATAATTACTAAAGCCTAAAATCTCCGTTGAATGTTCTAGCCTTCCACCAATTCCCCACAATACCATTATTCCGCTGACCCATCACAATCTTTTCATATTACTTGTATGATATGATCATGAAACATTGGAGGTACACACGTAAGCCTATAAACACGCACATGCCTACAAGGATTTACTTTTAAATGTACTCGTATTTCTACATCGAGGTAATGTTCGAAACAAATGACTGTGATCAAAAACTCATTTGTGGTTTTATAATTACTTTCTGACATGGTTTTCGAACTTGTTATTGAGTTATCTGTAAGTAGATCTTTTTTCTTTTTGTTTCGTGGTAGTTTTTTTAATTCATTTCGCCATAAAAGGTCCCTATTATCAATTCGTTTGTTGAAAACTTTGCGTTTTCATTTGCATTATTACTATCTGCGGTTTTTAATCACTGGTAGCACTTCGATAACTCTTTATTAAACCAAGAGTATTTTACTAAGAACCTAGACGACAAAATAAACCCCTGCATCCCCCTTCAAGCATTAAAGGCGTGAAAATATAGAACTAACGAGGCACTAAACGCAACAAAAGCTGCAGTAACACCCCCTCAGTATTTTATATGAGGGAAACAACAAGTGGACCGGGTCGTTAACCCCAAGGCTCATATTGATTTTTCTAGACGACCCATTACTACAATGTTCTTGGAATATAATCGCTGGAATATGTAACTTAAAACGAAGACGTGAATAAATCAGTTTCTACACGAAAGGTCGCTCAACTCTTCCATTTTTGACTAGCTTGACTTAACAGGATTGAACGAACCGCAATTCTCCCAGTCACAAACGAGTGCCCGAAAACGTGATAATTATAATTTTAGAACTCTGTAATGTGGCCATAATTTACACTTTTAGTAAATATTTAAGTCTCCAGTTGAGCTAGTTTACACAGACATGAAGACGGTGGCTCATCATGATATATTTGAGCCAAATCTCAGAAAACTATGATAAATGTTGGTATGATTCATGGTCGATTCATCCAAACAGGTAAACTAAATACCGCATTCGATCGATAGCTGTGATTTTGCGGTTGCATTGAAATGCAATAAAATCTGTTAGGAAACTCTTTTTATGTAAATAGCTGGTTAGGTGAATCGGACCTCTACTTTTCTTTAAACATCTCTAAGGATAGCCGAATTGTGTGCAACTACTCTGACAGTTCAGAAAAGACTATGGCACTTAAAAACTTTGTGAAATTTCTTGCCGATTCTTTTCCATAGGAAGGACTTCTGACTTTTAAAAAGCCTGGAAAACGGCCTACTTGAAAAAAAAACTTTTGACTGATAAAAGTCCGATATATTTTCGATCGAGATATTATCGACGACATTTTTTTTCATTTATAAATTGAATATTCTCAGACTCGAAAATCGCTTAATCAATTTTGTACTATTCAAAGAGTTTCAATAATAAAAACGATCTCTTTATTCTCACCTTAAAGACTTATGCAATAGTGCAATAAGATCTTTTTTAACATCTTTTTTTTGTTCCAGGGTCACGAGCTTCAAAAGACTGTGTTCGTCGTCTTCTTCCACGGAGAACAGATCAAGCTTCGTGTGAAGAAAGTGTGTCACGGTTTCAAAGCCACGCTCTACCCCTGCCCTGCTACATACAAGGATCAGTTAGACATGCTCGCTGGAGTCGGATCGAGGATCAAAGACTTGGAACTGGTATGTACTGTATTGGTATTGTTATAAAGGCTATTATTCAACAACAATGTGAGAATTTCTTTAAGAGCTACTTTCTTAAAGAACTTTCTATAAGACTACTACAAATTTCTTTAAGAACTACCCACTAGGTTTTCATTCATACTGTGGTAAATCCGTCTACTAATATTAACATTACTTGCACCAACTACAATATCTTTTTTTAATAAATTCAATGAATCAGAATCGTATTGGATTTCGATCAATTACCTGTAGTTCAGCAAAATAATCGAATATTTATTTCTAAAGAAAAAATAAGCGAATGCAATAATCAAAATACATCAAAATTTTGATCTGCCAGACGATCCTCATAAAAAATTTTAAACATTTCAGGTGTTAGAACAAACAGAGAACCACAGACGTTTAGTCCTAACGAACATTGCTCGCGACATCAGTACCTGGATGGTGGCTGTAAGGAAGGAGAAGGCCATATACCACACGCTGAACATGTTCAGTATGGACATCGTCAAGAAGTGCCTGATCGCTGAGTGCTGGGTGCCTCGGGGAGACTTGAGTACGGTGCAGAAGGCATTGGAGAATGGAGTGGTATGTTAATATCTTATAATATTGTTTCAACAACAAAATAAAATAATAAATAAATACGACCTCATCGAATAAAAAACTTCGAAGCCAACTTGATGAAGTTGGTTCATCTCGTCCAAAGTCCTTTGTTAACAAACATAAAAAAGATGGAATTGACAACCTAGTCCTCTTTGAAGTAAGTGATGATAATAAAGACCCTTTTTTGAAATAGTCAAGAACTTCTACATTTTACCTAATACTGCGCTCAACAGTGTTAATGTCAAATAATTAAAATTTTTAGTAATCATGGGCCCTGTTGGGTACAGAAAAAGGATTCAACGGTCTCCGCCATTTGCCATTTGATTCATAATTCTCAATTTTCAAAATATTTACAGAAAGCAAGTGGAAGTCCAATTCCCTCGATCCTGCACTACGTCCCGACACACGAAATCCCGCCGACATTTAACAGAACCAACAAGTTCACCAGAGGCTTTCAGAACCTCATTGACTCCTATGGAATAGCCAGCTACAGAGAAGTCAATCCAGGTAATTTAACATACCCATAATACATTACTTTCTTGATCTTCCCAACTGGAAATTGTTCAGTCTATTCTATTTTATTTTATTCATTTGGTACAGAAACAGATAACAGATCATGAACTTAGAAATTACATAAAAGTAAACTATATGCTTCACACACATTATTCATTAAAGAAAAAAAAAGAAAACAAAATCAATCTTGGCATTCCAGCTTAGGTAATTAGTTTTTCAGATTTACTAATTTTTCTATTACAAACTTTAATAAAGTAAAAAGGGAAAAGCATTCCTATTTACTGGGAATAAGTCTTAATCTCGATCTTCACTTGTTCCAGCCTTATACACGATCATAACATTCCCGTTCCTATTCGCCGTGATGTTTGGAGACGTCGGCCATGGGATCCTCATGACTGCCTTCGCCGCCATCCTAGTCATTTACGAGAAAAGATTCACCAAGATCAAAACGGACAATGAAATCTGGAACATTTTCTTTGGCGGCCGCTATATAATATTGCTAATGGGAATATTCTCTATATATACTGGCTTGATATACAATGACATGTTTTCGAAATCCCTCAATATATTTGGAACAAGTTGGAGAAATGTGTATCCTGATGGAGTTCTGAAAAACCACTCTATGCTTGAATTGGATCCTAAAACTGCTTATACACAGACGCCTTATCCGTTTGGATTGGACCCTGCTTGGCAGGTAAGAATATTACGCAACGCTATTAGTGCGTGTGACTTAAATTTTTGTGTAAACTTCCGCGACATGTGGATTTGATTCCTCAGTGCGGTAGATGCTTGTTTGAAGAATACAGAATCTTTCGGAAATTCACTTCTTCTCCTTATATCGTTATGAAATTGATTTCAAAATTCTTGTCAACATATTATAAGGATTTTTATTTTCTGTTTCCAGTTCGCATCAAACAACATAATATTCTTAAATTCATTCAAGATGAAATTGTCCATAATATTCGGCGTGATCCATATGGCGTTCGGTGTAACAATGAGTGTGGTAAACTTCAAGTAATTACTGTATTCATAGAAACTAGAATATGTAGTATATTTCGAGTTCGTAGTAATGGCGTTATAATTAACGTTGTTTTTGTTCCACAGCTTCTTCAGGAAGCCAGAGATGATATTTCTTCAGTACATACCGCAGATTTTGTTCCTTTTGCTGCTGTTTTGGTATCTATGTCTGCTGATGTTCATGAAGTGGACTATGTATTCTGCTGTGGCAACGGGTAAGCTATTTTTAACTACATGGCTTTAAACCTGAGATAATCTGTAGGTAATCAAATTATAGAGCTTGAGAATGGTGTGAAGACGCCGGATTCGCTGTTTGAAATACAATTAAATCAATACGTACACGGCAGATAAAGTTTTTAACTAAACTTTTAAAAAGGTCCTAAATAAAGGTAAATTATTAAATTTTTTTTTTTCAGACGATGCTCTCGGCACATCATGCGCCCCATCAGTACTGATTATCTTTATCAACATGATGTTATTAAAGAACGCTGAAGACAAGCCTCCGTGCAAAGCCATGATGTATGATGGACAGGCACAGCTTCAGAAGGCGTTCTTAGCAATCGCCTTCCTCTGCATACCGGTCATGTTGTTCGGCAAGCCAGTCTATAAGGTGGTGATGGCGAAGAAACAGAAGGTAAGGATAGAGGATATTTATGTAAATTACTTTAATAGAATTTTGGTGGACGAAACTAGCTTGAAGATTTACGAGCACACATAGGGAAAACTGGTATTTAAACAAAAATACAGTTTGGAGGAGAGATTTAGACTGGCTTAAGGAGCTAATACCATAAATAAGTAAAACTCTGAAACTGAAACTCATGTTTCATCGTATGAAGAATTATTTACAGCAACAACCAAAAACGGGTCAATTAAAATGAGAATACGTCTTCTGTTCCAAATGTACTCTTTCGACCTGATCAGATAAATACAATCTTTGACTGCACGTATAGTCGAATGGTTGAGGTCATCACGCCAAACCCACTGTGCGCGACGTGTCGCGGGTTCGACCCCCGCGTAGAACAAGCGTTTGTGTGATCCACAAATGCTTGTTCTGAGTCTGGGTATCTTTGTGCATGTGAATTCTATGTTTGTGTAAACTCCGCGACACCAGGATTAATTTCCTTAGAGTGGGAGTCGTTTAAAAGAAATAAACGCAACATAATCGGTTTGTCCGCAGCAATACCAGCAAGGCGTGGAGACGGGTGAAGTGGCTGAGAAGGAGGGTCACGACGGCGGCATGGCGGAGGAGCTCATCACGCAGTGCATACACACCATCGAGTACGTGCTGGGCGCCGTGTCGCACACCGCGTCCTATCTGCGGCTGTGGGCGCTCTCGCTGGCGCATGCACGTGAGTCATATTGGGTTTTTAGATATTTTAAAAGGAGACCTGCGCGGTCAATAGGTCGCATTATTTTAATAGCCACTGGAAGTATTTTAGTCATTTTAGCCGACGATAAATGGAAACCAAAGAGAGAAACAAAGAAACTGGAGAAAAAAAGCCTTAAGACAAAAATAAAATTATAATTGAGTTCTGCGGATTTATCAACCAGACAATACTTCAGGTTGGGCAAAAAACGGCCGCATTAAGTTCCTGTCGTTAATTTTGGGAAACTATAAATTAATTTGTTTCTATCTGCAGAGTTATCAGCGGTGCTATGGCAGCGCGTGCTGCGCATGGGCATGGGCGAGCCGGGCGTGACGTCCATCAAGCTGTACGTGATATTCGCAGTGTGGGCCTTCTTCACGCTCGCCATACTGGTGCTCATGGAGGGCCTGTCCGCTTTCCTGCATACGCTGCGATTGCACTGGTAAGCTTATTGTATTATCCTCTCGACATTCCAAGAAAACAAGAAAATATGGTTGGTGAGAACGATATATCAGTTAAGGGGTTATTAAGGGTTACTAAGGGTCCTGATATAATGAAAATTTTGGGTCATAAGAGTCAGAACGTCATATTAAACTTAGATGTTCACATTCAGAAATCTTAAAAAAAACGTTTTTTTTCTGTGTAAAATAATTTAGTAGATAAGTGGCGCCCTCTACTCATAATAACAGTAACCCAACTTTTATTTCCAGGGTGGAATTCATGAGCAAATTCTACGAAGGCCAAGGGTATGCATTCGCACCGTTCTGCTTCACGGACATCTTAGAGAACGAGGATGATGAGCGCAAAGCTGCGGAAACCAACGGGGGTCCGCCCGAGTGACCACAAGACTAATTAGGATAATAGATAAGGCCTTACCTAGATGAGGTAAACGCGCTACGCTGGTGACGTGGAGAGTGACAGTCGCGAGGGATTAGCTTAATCGAAAAGAATCGAGAAGTTATCGATCGGAATCGATTTTGAGATGAACGAAAATAATCGATATTATAAAAATGATATCTAAATCATCGTACTACGAATTTAAAACAGAACGTCTGAATGTTTTCATCGCTGGAATGTCATAATGAACATAAACCGATATGTCATATAAGGAAAACAAATCTAATCGATAAGTAAAACGCCAGAAAATTCACTCGGATAAGTCCGACTCGATTTAAATCGTTTGAATTCCAACGCGACTGCCACTAGACATCTATTTATAGCTTTTAAAAATGTTTTCGAATATAATTTACGTACAAAGAAAAATTAAGATTACCTAGAAATTAGATTTAGTAGCATTCTGAATTTGTTGCTAGATTTCAGAATTGTGACTAGAGTGCATACATTAAATTTTATAAATTATTTACAGAGAGTTTAGAAAACGTACAATTTGGTGGCAATAGTTAATTTAAAATGTTGTTTTTGCCTTCAAATAGTGTGTGACTATGAATAGAATCACTAGCTTATCCGAAATTTTGTATTTTCGGAGTCTTTTAGTACAAAATCAGAATAAAAGACATCGTATGTGACGTGTATATGAAAGCAAAGTTGTGATAGTATTCGCATTATGTTATAACTCACAACAACGTTCATTAAATATTTAACTTTAGGGTAAGCGAAATAAGATATATTTTTGTTTGTTAAGTCATTATTGGACCGTTTTACACGCACTCGCGCTGTCGAATATATTTTATTTTTATTGACGTAATAATGTTTTGTAGTAAAAATAAGGAATGTTTGTTTATGAGGCGCGGGATGTGTTCGGCGGACGGAGGCAAGTATTATCTTTAGTTCCAAGATTTAATTAGTTCACAAGTGGTTCAAGGGAAGATTAAAACAGACACATGACACGTAGACTATTAAATTATAAACAGTTGTGCCATAAGACAATGTGAGCGCGTGTAATCGACAATTATTATTATTATTATATTTTTAGCCAAAGATATGTTTTCTTTTTTCAATTTTATCGCATGTTTGTTGAGCAATCGTTTCTCGTGTAAATATTATGATAGTGCCTTCAAAACTAGCGAATTATTAAGTATTCACACTTTAAATATTATAAGGAATGTTCCATCTTGTAATTTAGTCAAAGTGCATGAGTAGTAATATATTATGAAATTATATTTTAAGAGAGATGTAAACATTAGTACGCAACAATAAAATCAAATATCATTAAAAATAATTACAAAATATCACAAATTTAGTTTAGTTGGCTAGTGAGTACATCTCTCTTTAATTAGTCATTTTTGTTAAAAATCAGAAAGATATATGACCTAATTTTAATTATATTAAAAAAAAAACAAAACATTTTGACATAAACTTTCATTTGTCAAAGTGTTTTATCAAATAATTTATTTTAATGATCAGATATTTTCAATATTATATTTTTCTTGTTAGTTATTTTTATTATTTCGTTATTAATATACGGACCAATTCGTGGCCTTAGCATATTATGAGACATATCAAGAATGAATAAAATCAAACTCTACGGTAACAAAGTTTATATAAGAGCTTTATTAAAATCGTTTAATGATCCACACGTTACCCAACGGCACGGTACGGCTACAAGTACACTCAAATATTTACGCAGACAGACAATTTATAAACAACACTATTTTTACGCCATTCCTCAATAAACAGTTTTTGACCATTATTGTTATTTTATTACAACGACAATCTCCTAAATCCAAGCGAATAAAACAGTCGAAATCGATTCCACGAACCTAACATTAATCATCAAATCGATTCTTTTTCAAATACCTAATAATGATCTTAGGTTATGTTAACCATTAATTAGACAAATCAGATCGTAACCAAAGCCATATCGTTTAAATTAAATATATATCCGATACAATTTAATTTAATAAATTAAAAACTAAAACTAAGAATAATGAGAGTTTATTGGGAGTAAATAGTATAAAATGAAGCTACACGACAATATATTATGAAGCTAACGTAGGTACGGTCAGAAAGGAAAGTAGGTGATCAAAGTCAGATTGACATCTTTGAATGTTGTGCTGTCGTTACAAATCTGATATTCAGCCATTTTAAAAGTCTTTCGTCTCCTAGCCCCAATAATACCAGCTGCATGCGACTGTGTCGATATTTTTTGTAAACCTGACAGTGATCATACACTTTTTTCTGACTGTACTATGTTTTCGTAATCAGTGACGTTTAAAAAAAAGTAAATAAAAAACTTAATCTCGCAAACAATAATAAATTAATGTCCACAACATTAAATAGCCGTTTTACGATTTTTTCAAGGTTATTAATCTATTTGTCTAAAACTTACATTGGTCGTGTATAAAAGACTAATTTTCATTACTTCACTCTGTTAAATTAATACAAGTTTCTCGCAGTGACGTCAGATATTCGTAAGATAGCAGCAGACGTCGTAAAACTGGTAATAAAACGAGAAAATAACGTTTTATAAGATTGATGGTAACATTAATTCAACAGAGTAATGTTCTTGCCAATGTACCACGGATTAGTCAACAGATGGAGTGTTTCCCGAACAGCTATAGTAAGCTCACCTGGTAATATTGGGAATATGGGTGAACACTCCATTTGTTGAGTACTCCATGCAGAGAGCGCAATCCTAACCCGACACTACTTCACAAAATTGCTAGCTATTAATATACACGCAGCCCAAAGCTACAAACGCTTTGGAGTACCGATGCAATTCTATATCAATCTTAATATACATTTAATTTTCACTTCATATTTAAAAAGTTCACCAAAATCAGTCCAATTTTCAAGTCTATAGAAACTTAAACGCCGACTGTATTAGGTTGACATGAATCATCAAAAAAAGTATATTCGTCCTCTTTTTTGTCTGACGAGTTGTTTCGTCCCGTAGTTTGTTTGATAGCTTTAGTTAAATTATTGTATGATGAAGCAACTAATTATCTATTTAAAATTTTAGTAAATCCATTCTTAGCACTAGCGTCGTGCGCTTAGTTGGAAGGTTACCAAAAATTTTATAATGCACTACACATTGCTAAGATTTTTAGATAAAAATACCGCAGTGTACAAAATTCCTTTAGTTCTAAAAGCTGGGATAAAAGATGAAAAAAGTTTATGAATGATAAAAAGACCTAAAAAGTATCAGATGCGAAATTCCAATGTCAAGAACTCGCTTTCTAGCAGGCGGCTTGGAAACATCATCTGATGAGTCAGAAACCAAAACTACGGGACTTCCGAAACCAGATATTTTTTTGAATAATTCGTCAAACTAATTCAGTGGAGTTGATCACTGGTGCGAATGTCGGGCTTTGTTAACCGTTGCGCAGTCTGTGCAGAAGCGCACGGAGCGCCCGCGCGCGGCGCTAGGAGCAGCCGTGCTTCTGCATCCAGTTGTTGTAGCGGGTGACGTCGGCCTCCGACACTGTTCGCCTGCGTACAAATAATTTATAAAGATTTCTTCACGCGTTGAAAGGGATCGTGCGGCTAGTTTCGGACCTAACTGGAGTACTTAATTGAGCCAAAGGAACGAGGTGGCAGGTCGTACAGATAATTAGCTATAGAAAATCAAACAGTTAAAAAACATTTGAATCGACGCTAAAGGCTCGTAGATGAGCCTGCAATATATTACCATCGACAATACATATATGCCGACGACAAAAACGAACAGACGGAAAATAAATAACTCATGTAAAAAAAAATTGCATCTTTACTTATTTAAAGCAAATGATTCCTTACAATTAAGCAGATATTTAAACAGATATTATTAGCAGCAATTAAGCAGATAGTGTACCTGGTCTTGTCGATGGCAACTTGCAGGTCTTCGTTGGTAACAGGGGCCTCTAATTCGGAGCGGTTGAGCTTCCGAATCTCGTCCGGACTCTTGCCGGCAATCTTACGACGCATCGTCATCATTGCGGCATCCCTGGATAAAGGAAAAACAAACAGTTTAGCTTGCTGTCTATCTTAGGCTTCACAGTACCTGCTTGTCTGAACATATCAAACAAGCTAAAAAATTGGCCCAGTTGTGTAGACTTGAGAGCTGAAAACTGATTTCAATAAGAAACTCATGTAGTCAGTGTTTATCTCCAGCATCATGTCATCTGAATTATATGGTCACGCAATCGTGACGATACAATATCGTGATGCAAAATTTCAGCTCAATCGGCTACCGGGGAGTGACTAAACTTGGTTACAGACACAGGAAAGTAAAAAAAAAAAGCAGCAAAAAGCACCAAAGTCTTTCACCATGTTGTTAGTTCCTCACCTGCAAAGGTTGCTGATGTCGGAGCCGCTGTAGCCCTCCAGCTTGAGAGCCACATCCTTCAGGTTCACCTCGTCTTGTAAAACCACTTCACGCAGGCACAGCTTCAGGAGTTTTACTCTAGTTGGCTCTGAAAAGTTTCTTATGATTTTACCTATTTTTTTTTTTGTAATCTATCCTAAATTTGGCCTAAGCATCTAAGTTTTTTATTTCTGCATCTTCTTTTGGCGAACTGATAGAGACTCAGGCAATGAAACCTTCTGTCTCGACATGAATACCTATATATTGTTAATCTTTATTATAATTGACCTACAGTCATAGTTCTTAGATAGTTCTAGTCGAAATTAGGCACGATGACATATGGCCTTATAATAATTCGACGATCACATTTGCGTCTAGGGAACGGAAATCTAAATTTAATCTTAGTTGCAGCATTACCATCAGGTAGTCCGACATAGATCCTCTTCTCGAACCGCCTTCTGAAAGCCTCGTCGATGTCCCACGGGTGGTTGGTGGCCGCTAACACCATTATTATCTTGTCTCGATGACTTCAACAAAAAAAAAATGAAGAGATCATGGAAAAGCTATAAGAATATTGAGGAGAATAGCTTCAATGATATTTGTAAAGATGCGTTATCCAAACTTTATTTTATAAAATAAATTTTTAGGATGTTCATTTAGTAGTAAGTTAATAGACAAAGACGAGTCTCGCTAAACCTTTGCTTAAACTGCAGTAACTTTACCCGTTTTGCTCTATTCTCAAACTTAATAAGGAAACGTAATTACAGCACCAAACCTACGCAATATATCCAGAGGTTCTATAAAAGCCATTTAATTTTCCAATATGTTTACTCACTGATTACTTGACCAAGACCTAATAATCAAACAAAGTAGTAGAAGTTACGGATGATTCAACAACTAATATACAATAAAGACCTATTTTTTATTATCTAGAATATTTAAGAACAACCTAGTATAATTTATAATTGTGTTGTTATCAGGTTACACCAGGTTAACACTCAAACATTGTTCCTGGGTGAAAATCGAACCCATGACCTCTAGTATAGCAGTCAGGGCCACTAGACAAAATAGTCCGCCTACACGTTAAACGACTTATCATATTTTGCAAAATTTGGTTACAATGTCGCCAGGTGACATTACATTTTTTTTCAGGGATATCAAATAGAAAATATCCACTCAAAAAAAAGACTTGTAAAAGGGATGATGTATCCTAGTCGCAGAATGAATGATTTCGTGTCAATTCATGACACGAATTTTTCAATTATCTCACTTGAACCGATTTTCAAGTACATAGTTCGGAGTTGACTTACAATGCCGCTGCCAGTCCGTCCATCTGTATGAGAAGTTCCGCCTTGAACCTGCGTGAGGCTTCGTGTTCAGAGTCAGCGCCGCGGACCGCGCACAGCGAGTCCACCTCGTCCAGGAAGATGGTGCTGGGCGCGTAGAATGCAGCCTGAAATTATGAGGAGGAAGATAAATTATAAAAGACCAAGGAATTTAATCCTGCTTCGCGGGGGATTTCAGAAACAGGCAAGTCACATGCACAAAGAGACCAAGACTCAGGACGAGCAATCGAGGATCACACAAATGCTTGTCCTTAACGGGAATCGAACCCGCGACACGAAGCAGTCCGTGGCAGACGTTTGACTCGGCTATTGTTGGTTTTAGCTCAACATCCTTTCAGAAACTTGTAATTATTTTTTTGTAAATATTCTACAGCTTTTTTGTGTAATAGAAAACGTCTGATTTCAAATCTACAACTCAACTTATTCTAAGTAGTAATCGGCATTAGCAGGTGAAAGTAAATTTGACATGACAAAACAAATGGAGGCCTATTTTCTTCCAACAATGATTCCTTACCCGAAACTATTTAAAAAACCATCAACATTCCATACATACCATGTCAAATAACAGCCGCACCAGTTTCTCCGAGTCCCCTCTGTACTTCGAGGTGAGGGTTGCTGAAGACACGTTGAAGAAGGTGGTGCGGCACTCCGTGGCGACGGCTCGTGCTAGTAACGTCTTGCCAGTGCCTGGGGGACCGGTTAGCAGGACCCCCTTCCAAGGGCGACGGATGCCCTTTAGAAATGAAGGAATCATTCAGCAGAATTTAAAATTTTTGGTGGTGTAGCACAAAATATCTATGCGTTCCATGCTATCAGTTTTGCAGCACTTTGTGCTAAGATAAAGATCTAAACGGCAAGTGCTGCAAAACGGATCATACTAACAATTAAATACAAATTATATTGAAAAGAAAAAACTAAACCTCAGACAGGTTTCCTGGCAAAATTGATAAGTAATGGGTTTTGCACATTTTTAAAAGATACATAAAAAACAACGTTGAATCATTCTATGACATTTTGGTATAATTTATTTAAACTATTTACTTAATGTACAGGGTGTTTGGTAAATCGTTTAAAATAACAACAAGACATGGAGCATCCTATAAAAACTTCATTTATTTATCTGTTCAATGTCGGCAAAAATATAATAGTGGATTAAAAATTATTGTGGTAGGTAAGTAGTTCCAATAAAACCTACGTCTTAATACTACAAGTAGTTAATAGATCCATCTGTCAAAATTCCCATAATATTATTACTTTGTATGACACAATTATTCATTGAGGCAGGTCATTTTTATAAGCTTTCAATTATAAAATTATCAATAAGTGTTCCTTTGTTCTAGGTCAGTTTTCTTTAATTTCCAATTATGCATTGCACTTGTGTCAATTTTCTCACGAATTCTAAATTGAAAGGACTGTGAGACTATTATACTTATAGTCATAGTATTTATGAACTTGTTTAATTCCTATTTCGCAAAAAGAGTCTATATTAGGCCCTTTAATGTTATATAACCATATTTTTTAAACTACTAAAGCCAATTTGATATTTTTATGGGAACAAATGAAAACTATTTCACTATTAATAAAAAAGTCAGTCATAGAATCCAGTCCGCAGTTATGAGGTAGCAAACATAAAATACATACGAATTGAGAACTTCCTTCTTTTCGAAAACGGTTGAAAAAAAAGCTCATACAAATTCGAAACTAACGAGTATTCTTCAGTCATTTAAGGTCCGCCAAAAACTCAGTATTTCAAACCATAGAACGGCCAATGGGTCACGAATATCAAAGGGCTTACGAAACATTAAAGTCGTTATCAGTCTAAAATCTACCAAAAAAGGCTGTAAAATAAAAGTAACACAATATCTAGCCTGGATTAAGTACTAGCTGGATATGGCGTGCCTGTATAATGTCAGAGCAGTTCAAGGCCCGGTATATAGATATAGTAGATACAGTACTGCTGATACTGTGGTGCCGGCGACACTAGACTGGTCACGCAATACCAAATATTACTAGATAGAGGGAGAAAGAAACATTCGTTTAGAATCACAGGCTTTAGAAGAGGTAGGTACCACGGAAGAAATGTATGTATTCAATGTGTATTTTTGTTTTAATGACTCCGGCACTAAGGAAGATACTTGTGTCGTGGGGTGTTTCATAAACATTCCAGTAACATGCACAGAGACAGCCAGACTCAGGACAAGTATTCGTCGTGGGTAAAAAATAATATATTAGATATTCTCAAATAACAACTCTAAGATTCACACCAATGTAAAAGAACAAAAAACATGACCAAATTTTAAAAGCCGAAACACTAAAGTTACGTAATCGACTAGCCGACCAAAAATTTAAAGAAGCATTAATTATTCAAGAAAGGCTAAACAAGTGAGCATCGACTTCAGTGTACCGTATCACGCAAATCGCCAATTTAAATTGGGCTACTCCAAGATTGGGGAAGGTGATTTACGGCTACAGCAAACAAAGGTCCTCGGAATGTCCTACTTGTCCTAACAATGGTGTAATGTTTGAAGCTATTGACCGCATTTAAACTGTATTATTATAACAAAAAGCCTGACTTGGTCACGTTGCAGTAATAGTTATCAGTTCTTGATATTAGGATTCTCGCACAAATGGTTAGTTCAAACATCAATAATGATTTTCACTCGCTTGAGTGATCTTCTAAATGTTTTTTTACTTATTTAATTTGGTTAAAAACAGACTATCCAATTATTGAAAACTCACTCAGGGCCTATAGACATCAATTTAATAAAAGCGACTTACCTTAAAATAATCAGGCATAACAAGAGGCAGAACCATGGCCTCTTGCAACACAGACTTTGCGTCATCGAGCCCGATGACATCCTTCCAGCGAACATCGGGATTCTTCTGTAGGATATCCCTCTCCAAAGTCTCCACCAGATGTAGTTCATATCCCGTCGCATCAAACACTTTTTCATCCTTCTCAAATATGGTGACGTCAGCCCCTTCGTTGGGCACATCGTTTTTCCTGACTGTGGGTCTTATAGGTATTAACTGCTGCCGATTCTTACCAGTTCTCGGTACCCGTTCAACTGACCTGCTTATCTTTCTCCCGCTTCCTAGACCAGAGCTAGTCGATGAAGTCTTTCTAGTTACTAATGACGGCAGAGTGGTCTGAATGGTAGTAGGGTTCTGTCGACGTAAAGTCCCCGCCCATTTCTCTGTGGTCGGATCTGGTTGCTTCGTTTGATCAGGTGGCTTATCTTGGAAGTTGACTATCGGTTTAACAACTGAAAAAAGGAATTGATTGCATACTTTGTTGATTTAACAAGCCGTGGTAATACTAATCATTCTAATGGCATCCTAAAACTTTCAATCATTAACACGATAAGTCGAAAGATTTATATTTTAAGTGCTTAAAAATCGAAATATTTCAAAGGAAACCGCTACTTTGTGGATACAGCTGGCAATGAATCGGTCGCGCGAGAGAACGAAAGGAGAGGCCTATGTCCAGTAGTGGACAGCTATAGGCTGAGATGATGATGATGATGATGAAACCACGACATCAAATAACAGGTACAAAACTAACTACTGATCAACAGTCTACAATAGATCACCTTGAGTAGGCGGATGCCGCGTACCGTTAGCGGCGTGGGTGTTCCCGAAGTTCTTGGCCCGCTCACGGCGCGCGTCACTGCGCTCGGTGCGCAGCCCGTCCCGCGGCGGCTCGGACCCGTCCTTATTGTCCCCGGTGTTGCGACGCGCTGTCATACGCGCAAACCCGAACGGCTGGAGGCTCTCGACCATCATCCGGTCCATCATCCTGGCCATGTGGTGGAAGCCGGATGATGGACTGCGGAAAAAATCATTATTATACAAGCTTGTCATGATTTGGCTGAAAACTGAACAATTTACGAAAAACAATGATTTTTGCCTAACGTAACTTTATCACCTATGCGGCTATGCCTGAATAATTATATTAGGTAGTTTTAAATTCACATGGATCTAAAGATTTTTTTGTTATTTGCTTTTTACACCCGAAACTTAGATTTTTGATATGAATGGTGTCTCTGAGCGTTAAAAAAATATTTGCACAAAACAGTGCATCGTGCAAAGTGCATGTAATTTTAAGTCAACATCGTGCTAAAAATAACCGTCTCGACACTGGCAATCATAAAAGCAATTTATTAAATGGTTATGACTTTGAGCTGATCCTCAATTGATGGCCACAAACGTTTGTCATGGTGGCTAACGAGATACGCAGGTCATTGTCAGAGGAACCTTGTGTAGGTTTCATTTTATGAGTGCTTTAATAACACCTCCTTAACAATAAGGCAAATTGGACCTTTATAATACAGATCTGCATTTCTGGACTTCGTTTTACGTTTAATATGATATTTATTTATTTATTGAATAGTATATGACGGTAAAAACCAATTACACTAATTATATACACACAAAACATAACTTATTATCAAAACAGTAACTTACATCTAATAGTAAAACTAAAAACATACAGAATTTTAAAATAAATAAAGATACAATCAATGATACAAGGAAATACAAGAAAAAAACAGATACAGTAATTTACAGAAAAAAAAACAATAATAATGAGAATTACAGTAGACAACACTCATACATCTCACGCACAGAACTTCAAGCATTCCGACAAAAACAGTCCTTGGCCACTCGAAAATACGTCACACTCTGGTTTGGAAACCAGGAATTGGTTTAGTAATTTAAGGGTTTATTGTTATTGTTTATTTTAGGGGACATTATACTATAAACCAAACAGTCCTTGGCCACTCGAAAATACGTCACACTCTGGTTTGGAAACCAGGAATTGGTTTAGTAATTTAAGGGTTTATTGTTATTGTTTATTTTAGGGGACATTATACTATAAACCAAAAAAAATATTAAAATACCGCGATCGGTCATGGTCTTCTTTTCTTACAGGACTTTAGCTTTTCGCAATTTCAGTGATAAGTGACTTTCTGGAACTGGATTTTTTTTGAAACAGTTACCCATATTACATAGCCAGCATGGCCAATACACAGACCGTCTATCTTGTGGACATATCATGTGTCACTATAAAGATATATATTGAAATTACCTTCAAAATCTGTGTCGAAATATACTATTTTCTTTCTTACCTCTCCAAAGTTACACCTTACGAAATTAATATTAACGCCGCGGTAATAAATAAAATGCAACCTGATTTTCTACCATTCATAACGTTGAGCCGTTCGAGTAAATATTTATTGAGCATGCTATAAATTACTGCCTGATTGACTTACAAGCAGGTTGGTACGTACCCCTTTGTTTTTGGTTTGGCGTGGGCATCCTTTGGACACCCGCTTCCTTGGAGAAGGGAGGAAATAGTGTCTGGCCCTTACTGAATCGAAAATTTTGGGTTCCTGATTTAACTCAAAACGAAAATTACAAGGAACCATATGTTCCAAATTTTGTATTCTTGGCAGTTAAGTACATGTCAGAATTTACAGGACAATGATCGCATTTCCGTCTGCGTCCGTCTACGTCTTTATATTCTTTTCAAACCGTCATGAAAAGCAGTAGTTTTACGAAAAAAAATATGAAACGAATAAAGTAAAAAAACGTGCGAAATAAAAAAAAATATGGAAAATGCCGGGTGATCACGGGTTTTGTACCATGTCTTGAATCCTTGGGACAAGAGATGAAAGATGATCCTCTCATCCTAATTTAGACAATTTAATATACTAAACATCGAAGTCCATTCAGTGTCTATCAGCAGGTAAAGCATATTTCCCAGAACATTACTTCTGGAAACTTCCAAAAAGACCATCAAACAATTTCAGTTAATAATCTGTCTGATTTCATGAAGTATCAACATTTTAAAGGACTTTTAAGAAGCAATTTTTATCAATGTAATTAGAACATGAAATCTTATACGCTTAATATTTTAATTGATACAGTAAAAAGTGACAAAGTATTATTTCATTTAACAGAATATAGACAGAAGTATTACTTCAGTTAATCATCTAATTGGTAGCAAAAAAAATAACGCAGAAATAACCAAAATTACAGATATTCGTATAAAAATAACCTAAATTACATTGAAATGAAATGTCAACGGCAGCTGTTCTGTAATCAAATTCCTAAAGTCCAAATCTGTATTTGGACTCATTTACGTCAAAATTTTACCCCTTTTTAAATTCTAACATCTTTGAAAGCAATCTGGTACCAAATCTACTTAACATGTTATATCGATATCCTTAGAGATGAGGCAAAACCATGCTAAATAGAAGTGAGGTACTAACTACGCCAGAGTTTTTGAAAATCCTCATACAAACCTCAGCTACGGCTACTAAAGGTCTTTACATACCCGAAATAGGGATCATGGTCGAAATATTGTCGCAAACCCCCAACGTTCGGGATCAGGAAATCACCGAAACCGAAATCCATTTTTCTCCGCAAAGTTCGGATGGCATTTGTTAAGTACATAAGTCTGTGTGTTCAAACCACATTGAGGTCACTGTAAGGTCACGAAAACATAATTTTCTTGGGTGAACAAGTTGAAAAAGTGTGTCATTACTTCTGTTGAACCGGCTTGTTGGAAAATCGTGGGCTATTTGACAGGTTTGTTATTGGACGGTTGCCATGGCGACGTGTTTGCGGAAACTAATGTTGACCGCAAGATTCGATGCGTATGCCACGCAAACTTGACTTTGTCGCCCTCGAAATTTATGGCCAAGCGACATTAATCCTTATGACGTATAGATAAGGATTTTTTGGGTTCACAATTTGAATTCTGAAGCGTAAAGTTGTGTTTGTTTGAGGTCCTTGACTGGTCTACTTTTGGTGAACCTCATTAATGTTTTTGTTTAGTAATGACCAAAAAGTGGAACTATAATGGCCAGATAATAATGGATGGTGTTTATTGAACCTCGCTTTGTGGTTCAAAGGTAAAATTAACATTGCCAAGGGACAGGGTTGATTGCAGCGGGACAAAGGTGAATGCTAATATCTGAGCTACGATAAAATTATTATATACACCGGTGGACGAAAGAGTCTTTATTCTATTTTTTTTTCTTATATGTCTTTTGTGGTATTGTATACGACTGCTGTCTTTGTTGAAGGAGTAACTGATTAATACATGTCTTAGGGCTATTTCCAGGCCGTCATGGACATTGCGGTAGATCTTATATATGTGGGACTGACTGACAACGATGGGACAGCCCAGTGCAGTCGAAAACAAGTCCCCTACAGATGAGTTTTGGAATAGTAATTTACGCTAACGCCAAAAACAAGTGCCTCGTGACTTGCTTCTAAAATGGCATTTCCATTTAAAACAGACCTTCTATCGAGGCGAAATCTTCCGTAAAAACTCCACTGTTAGATAACATTCATCATCAACATCTATCCATTGTAATCCACTGGAAAACATGGTGTAATTAATATTCAATGGACTCTACCTAAAAACAAAAGCTATCCTTCATTACGAAAACCTATTCCACCTATACGGCCATAATCGAACTCGCGGACATTTAAAATTCGCTTACCAACAGCCAAAGCTAACAGCCTGCAACTGCAAGGTAACTGACCTGATTGTTTACCCCTGGTGTAAACTTGACAGCTTTGTACTAAATGTGTGCCAAAGTTCATTGACTAGACACGGGGTCGACGGTCGACGCTCATATGTAATGCAATCGATGAAGACAGCGGATATCGGAGACTATGAGACCTACTTTTCTTGTACTCTATGTAGGCCTTGTGTAAGTTTGTTGCTTCGGAGTCAATATCCGTAATTTAATTAAAATATATTATTTTGATCGATGATGCGCAGGATGGCTGGCAGGTCCTGGATGCGAGCAGCCAAAGATAGATCTCGATGGAGTGCAATCCGGGAGGCCTATGTCCAGCAGTGGACGAATATGGGCTGATGATTTTGATCGATTCGGTTAGTTAGATGCGGTGTAATTGATTACAGGACACTATTTTTGAAAGAGGATTGTTTTTTTTTTAATTATTATCTCACTTCATCTTAACCTGTCGGTCAAGTCATTAATCTGACGTACTTACTCCTCTTCATAACTAATAAGAGAGAAGAACACATAGAAAATGGCAAATGGCAAAAAGAAAAATAAATCAAGATATAAGAAGTCTAAAAGACACCAACAAATGAAACAAAATTTTATATTCGTTAATAATTTCCCTGAATTATTTTATTACAGGGACATCATTCAACGCGTGTCAAGACCAATTGGATAATAAACGATGTAATTGAGACACTAAAATGACGCCTCCACTGCAATTTCAGATCCAGCTACACACAAATCCACACATATTATTCCATCCTCCTTAAAACACTCAAACCAAAATAAACCTTTTGATAATACAAATACGATCTGTTATTGCGTCATCATCATTTTTGATTGAGAAGGATGTGTGTGGGTTTACCGAAGAGTGCGAATAATGACGAATGTACTGGCCACTAACATTTGAAGTACATTTTAATTTGGGTTATGGCCGTTTACGACGAAAAAGTTCGCGTGAAACAAAGGTTTAATACGTACACATGTTTTATCTTTTAGAGGATAATGCGCGGAGGTTTCATGCGTGACATGCGCCTAACTGTGAGTCACGTTGTTTAACTGTTTGATGTATTATTGCTATTGTCTTTGATATACAGTTACCAGTGCCAGTATTTAAAATTGTGTGACTATGCTTCGATGTAAACTTTTAGTTCTATGCCCGGACTATGACCTCTTGTATCAGAACTATTATATTGCGGAATTGCCTTTATATCCCATAAACAAAAAAATAAAATTCATCAGTGGGCTGGTACAGTAAGTTGGTATCCCATGTGACGTCATATATCGGCATACTTTTTCCGACCAGTGACATTATTCAGTCTCTCCTCCATAGATTCAAACCTTTTTCAATTTAAAAGAAAAAAATATTCAAATTGTCAAATTCCCGATTCATGGTATCAAAACAAAAAACAACACACCTCTAATCTCAATTAATTCAGTTGAAAAATTAAAAGTCCGTCGCATACAGTAACACTTCAATTACTTAACGAACCAACCCTCAAAGGCGTCCATTGTTGTCTAGACATTGGTTAATAACTGAAATAGTGCATGAAGTACGTCCAAGACTCATAAAACATGCAATATGACATTCTGACCGATCCCTCGACACTTACCGATCTATGTACTGTGGTTAACGGACTCTGATCATATGCAATGTCGCTTCAGGCTAAGGTAAAATTTATACAAAATCATTCAGTTTTCAAATTTAAGTAGAAAATATCACAATTAGTCTAATCATTATTAGTAATTAGTGTACAAAATTGTGATCAGATTGTCAAAATTTGTAAGGAGGGTATCCCATAGGAATTATAGACTGGGTTTTCTTGCATAATTCTAGAGTTCTTTGGGCAAAACCGGAGTAGGTATAAAATATAAACTGAGTTTATTTTAGCTCGTTGTATAGGTATAACCTACAGAAAGTAGTAATAATATCCAGCATGTCTTATTGTCAGCCATAACAATTTCTCTCTATAATATTTTCTCATAAGAATTTTCCATTAATACGCAGAAAAAACGAGCATTGACCACCATTAACATCGGCGCTCGCAATATTCCATATATTAATTCTAGACGTTACGTATCTTTCGATTATCTGTCTTTAAAAAATGCAGAAAGATTTTTTATTAACATGAGCACAAAATAGATTCCACAGTTATTTACTTATTCTTCAAAGAAAAGGTTCTTTACTATCGATATTATTTTTTGTCCTTAACGAATTAAATAACATGCAAGAGATTCTCATTTTCTGCATTTCTGTAGGTGAAAGCTAAAAGACCTTAAGTCCATTTTTTGACATTTTTATTCAGAATACCAGCATTGGTCAAATGGTAAAATACATGAAGTCCAACAACCGCTTATTTCGCAGATGTAAAATTATAAATAGCGTTAAGTCCCTAGACATTAATATGGGTATGAACATCTTTAATGAGCTCTACTAAATACTTCATAAAATGTGACTTAAGGTTCTTCACTTGTCACCGACTGATTTATTCAGAGTGACTTCGGTTCATGTAGTCAAGCATTCGTGTAGATTCAATCATTCCATTTAATATTTAAAGTAAAAAGAAAAAAATAAGCCGGGAAAAGATTTTTCATTATATTTTAAACTATATGGGCCAGGTTTTCTGCTGAAAATAAATATAAATGCAAGTAAACGTAAAGCCACGTGCAAAACTACTGCAAAATAGTCCTTTAAATGGCTACGACGAAATCAGGGTTGCATTCTACCTAAGCACGTTGGCGTACTTAAGTTATTATTTTAACCCTTTTTGGTCAAACCATCCCCCTTCCACACAAAATGACCTCGCATCACGATACGTTACGTCCAGCCCTTCATTTATCACACCAATCTGGTATAATAATAACTAAACAATAGCCTAACTTACTTTCACCTTGAGACTAGAATAAAAAGTATTGCGTAGTAGAAAAAACGTCAAAAGTAGGGCAACGCAAAGAAATAATTATACGTTTCAGCAAACTTCATAATAATGAATAGCTCTTTGCAATGCAAGTACGTAATATTGTATAACGCTTCTTCTATAACGATAAAAATAGGTCTTTATAAGATAATATCAATCTCTAATAAGCATTGATAAAAGCAAAGATAAAATAAAATTTTAGATAGGCATATGTACCATGTATGTATATAAGGCTATTTGTTACTGCTTCCTCTCTCCTAAGATATTTGCTGTGCCCGACAGGGTCCATAATGGTTCTGTATTATTAGATTTTAAGACCTTAATGTACATTATGGAACGCAATAAATAATTGAGTATTGAGTATTGAGTTTGGCCTGCAAATAATCCATCCATTTCCTGAATCTTTCTTTGTGTTTCGAAGATGTTCTTAATTCGTCTGCTTTTCTTATATTTGTTACCTCAGAATCTCGGACTGAATGAGGCGATTTTGTTGTTCTTTTTTTCAATAAACGTGAAAATCTTTTCATTGGGTCCTATACAAATTTCATTAAATTTGTCTCAGTAGTTTTCGAAGTCGGTTTCATGTTTTTGTAGAAAAAAAAATGTTAGCAACCTTCTTCTTTTGTCATTCTCTCCCTGTCCTATCAACCTTTTAATTTTGGTCTGTAAACTTAAGACAAGGATTTTTTGCCCATTCATCTAAAGTCGAAATCGGTCAGGATCATAATACTCAATTACCCGTGGTCGCATTTCAACTTGCATTTTAAGCTTACTTGAATGAAACCCCAAATAAATCGAATGCTCCCGAATCAACAAAGCCCATTGGTAAGTACAAAAAGTGTGTCGACTTACCTTCACAAAATTACATATATTCGTATAAAGTATTGCACGAACGATATTATTAGAAAGTCAGTAATAGGCGGGTTCTTATCGCGGTACAATCAAGCCTTAAAGCAGGTCACGGGTTACTAATTACTTAAATACGGACTTATGTGTGACTTATGAAGAAGGGCCTAGAAAGATATTCGTAGGTAATTGACAGGTAGAAAGTGACAGTTTTTTTTGGATCAAACTAATGGTTTTATTGATACTTGATGGTGTTTGACTAAAGAGGCGTTTGTTTGGTGATCAGCATGGTTTTATTCCCATCTAGGTAGTACTTAGTCCTATTATTAGCGTGCCTATTAAATTTGTATAAGGTAAACAAAACAATATTACCGACATATAAAGGTTCCTACTACTCTGCTAGACATTATTATTTTTTTAATAACGGTTTACTCACGGGTTGTCGGGATACCCCGACTAACGAAGATTATTAAAATAATTTTATCCACACAATCTTTTATACTTTTACATGATGAAAGAGGAAAAATAGGCGTCATATAAGTGATCTTGAGTATCATAAATATTACCTACAATACCACTGCAAAAACATCGATATTTTTGTATACAAAACAGGATAACTCATTCATTCAGTGTTTTAATAAAACCTACATATGAAAACTAATATTATAATTGTTTGTTTATAAACCAAGGTCTTAATCTTCTAGGCCTATGTCACCTCGACCTTATTTCTCTACTCAAGGTAAAATCACATTATATGGCGGTATGTCAGTTCGTCACATGGTATGGCTGGCTGCAGTTGAGCGGCTTGCATTGGACTAATGCAATTACATAGGTTTCTACTGTCACAAGTACCTTGACATCGAATAAGTTTTGTTTAAACGTGTAATATGTAAATTGACAAGTCTTTTTCTCTCCTTTTTAAGCTCCGACACAAAAAGAGGGGTGTTAAGTTTGACGTGTCTGTCTGTGGCATCATAACTACTAAACGGAACGATTTCAATTTAGTATTTTTCGTATTAAAGGTGAAATATGTGAGTTTTTTTGAATAAGCGTGAGAAAAATTGGTTTAGTCATATAAATGTAATGGAAGAGTGAAAGCTTTAACCATCGGGGGTTTCTTAAATTTTGAATTTTACTGTAGCATCATCGGCTATAATATCCTAGCTGTTGTCCGCGACTTCGTCTGCGTGGTTAGAAGAAATTGCGACTATAACTTGAGATTTAAACTATCCTGTCTCTCAAGTTGGATCGAACTGCACATGGTGTGCGAATTTTATTATAATCGGTTAAGTGGTTTAGGAGTCCATTGAGGACAAACATTGTGACACAAGATTTATATATATTAAGATTTAAAACTTTCAAAAACTTCAACCTTTAGTTATATAAACTAACGATGGTTTATTAGCACATCTTTTCCAATCTTAATTAGTTACAAGGAGGAGGCTACAAGGCTAAATGAGTAAGACGTCGGTTCACCCTGAATAAAAAAAAAGTTTTGGAATTCCAGTTAACTCCATCCTTAACTTTATCCAAATCAGTTAAGCAGTTTAACGACAAGAATGCAACATACATACAGAGATACACTTACAAACATTTTCTATTACTAAATCGGTATAAAAGTGTAAAACATGTAATTATCAGCAACAGCCATCTATCACACACCAACGTAAATCTTGTTTAATAATAATTGTTTGATGTGTAATGCCCTATAGAAAGGTCTTTCAACAGTGACTCATGACAAATACCATACTACCTATAGGGAAGTATGTTATGTTATGTATGAGCGTGACTAGCATGCAGTGATGACCAGTTGCATTGACCTAGGCAAGTGGAAAGATCAATACTAATATTAATTAATAAAAAGCATTTGTGTGCTTGTTTGTTTGGTTCGTTGATTGCGCGAACCTCAAGAATTACTGGTCCAATTTGATGAGATTTTTTTGTTTAGATTAGTTTACTTAATGAAAAAGCTAAAAGGGGCAAAAAACGCGACTGTAGTCAGAGGGCGCAGCTGGTCTTTGATAAATCCAAGACATTTACTGCAATGTACCATGCTTTCCAAATATGGTAACTAATTTAAAAAATGTATAAAATAAAAAAGGTTTCTTTATTTTAAGACAGTCAATTTACGATAAAAAATCATAAGTGTTACTGTAATTATTGTCGTAGTATAAACTGTAAATCTTTTCATTTGATATAGCTGCACTACTAAACTAAGAAATCAATTGAGCTAGTAATAGCATGTTATAAAAAAAAATCAATTATCAAAAACAGTAAAATCAAAACTCAAAATGCAACACTGTTATAGAAATATTTGTCAGCAACTTGACTCTTAATCAATTTTCCCACTAAAATTAATATGCATAAGTTACTCACCAACCAAGATCCCAGGCAGAATGGAAGGCGGGATGAGCAGACATGGCGCCGAGGGGTACTCCGAACCCGAACTCGAACTTGACGTCATCAGGTCGGCGAGCCCACGAGCCACGCGCTGTGCTCTCACGAGGCTCAGCTCCAGTCTTCAAGTCATTCGTCATTGCACAACCAATTGTGATAGTAATCGATTATTCGAGTAATTCGAAGTAATCGATAAAATTATTGTTGAATCGAGCTTTATGCGTGTTTATTTCGTATTTTAAACTTAAGTTTATTTTCAATATTGGTCGTTTTATGTCCTTTGAATATCTTGAAGTTGTTTTTATAATGTAAAAGTTTGTCAGATAAAAATGTCTGAAAGGTTAAGTTTAGTTTGTATAGAGTTTAAAACTTTAATAATGTTCTTTTATTAAAACAAAACACACGTGAAAACTACACTATAAATCTCCACAATTATAGTTAAAACAGGCGTTAATTATAAAAACACCTAACAACGAATAACGAGTCACGTCAAAACATTGGAGTCGCAAACGCTACAATTCGTAGACGCACGCTACGCGGCTACGGGGCGTAGCCTACGACCACTCCGCGAGGTGACCACAGACTGACTGGCGGACGATGACCGAACGCGACGATTACCATTAACATTTCATTAATGTTCCCAATCCTTTGTTACTACTATAAACGGACAGACTTTATGGAATATTTTATATTATTCTGACCCAGCCTAAGTTGAATGAATTCTAGTAATCATCAAATAATCATGTGTCCGATATTCCTATTTTGTAAGTGGATTAACTACATGAAATTGTGTCTCGGATTAATTAAGGTGTTTATACTTGTAAGTAGGTCTAAGTATTATTAATGTCAAGTATTTTATTTTGTTTGTTGATCAGATATAAAACGTAGTGTGATAAGTATGGTGAGGTCAGAGGTGCTTCGTCTTTTTTAGGACATAATTCAGTCAGGATCTTTATTTCTACCTTAAAAGTTCATAAAATAAACTTTTTGAATGATTTTTTAGACACCCCAGTCCGATATCAATATATTTTCTTTTTTAACTTGCATTCATTTGGCGCGACGAACTGGATGCGTACCACAAAATATGGAAAGAAAAAGCAATAGACCGGACAGAGTGGAAAAACTTAAGAGAGACCTTTCCTCTGCAGTGGAGTAGTAATGGCTAAAAAAATTCTTTCTTAATTCCCTACAAACGTTTGCAATCTTAAAAATTAAATAAATAATAACCATACATAAAACTAAACCTCAAAACTTTATTGACAGCACAATCAAAATAGTTATAAATACATCTAAAATAAACCTAAACAATTATAAACAAAACGTTACAACTAACATGAATAACGGAGACACGTAACTCCGACTCGCACCACTGTCTTCAGAAGGAGATAGTATACCCCCCTCGTACTGTTTCAGATAAGGCATATACTTCAGCACTATGTTGTACATCGGACCTCTGTCTATAGACCTATTCCGTTCCACTTCTGCAATCACCTCTTCGGGAGATTTACTGGTTGGGTCCTCTTCTTCGGGATCCCTAAGTTCCCTTCGAACCTGATCAAAATAAACGTTTAAGAGTTCTGATTAAACATTTTTTGTGTTAGAGCTGACTGGCATCGATCGATTGTTTTAGTGTTCTTTTAAGGAAACTTAAATGGTTTGGCTCTCACTGGACACCTGGCTGACAAGTTGATTGTACAAAAATATTATTGCCATAATATGTAAGGAGTGCCTCTGGTATTCGATGTTCTTGGGGAATTAAGTATGTCAAATCTATTAATACATGAGGAATTTATTCTTAGAGATCCTAATAGTCGCTGAACCACAGAAAAGAAGAAGATTTAAGGAATCTTACTCAAACTACCACAGGCCATGCTCACCTCAATAACAAATTTGTACGTGATATGAAAATAAATTTATTAGATCTTATGTACCTTTCCTGTATTCTTTATGGGCGCCATTTCATGTTCAATTCGTTCCAAAGCCTCCTGGAGTTCACGGACTGTTTCAGCTAAATAAAAAATCGAAATTAATAATATAGCCATTGAAAATTTTAATACAAAACAGAATAACCAAGTTATATATGTGATAAAAATATGTCGTCATCCACTTGATGAATTTGGATTCCTCAAGCCTTCAATAATAGTCTTTGAAAAAATCTGATCAGACGCAGATTAAAAAAAAATGGAGAAGCTTTTGTTTTCCCCGATAAAATAACAAATACGAATCCAATATGTTTTTGATATCTATCTGACTGACTTATTCGATTTTATTGGACAAATTCCCAATGGGACTGAATATTTAATACGGTTGATCGCGTATTATGATTTATAAGGGAAAGGTTTTTACTGGCAAAACACTAATTTAAAACTAGACGGATAGAAGAGCCAATAAACCCAATAGAACCCAATTGTATTTTGTCTAAAATTATTATGACGTCTGCTTGTTACTTTTGCATGATATTAACGTGTTTACGAGACACATGAAAACATTTCCTTAATGCGAGTCTCTGTTTACAAAATCTTCTGCTTCTAATAACTTACGATCGGATAGATAATCATCAATTTTATCCGGTGTCGACGCAGTTCCATTCCCACTCACTGTTGTACTGATATTGATACTAATATTATTTGGAATACTTGGAATAATTATATTGTTCTCAAAGCTGGTGTCAGGAGCATAAATGGAGTCATTTTGATCAAACTTTGCAAGCACTTCCTTGAAACTATCTTGATCGAAAACCACTGCAACATTTTCATGTTCATTATATATCACAATTTTAGAAACCGAATCCACATTACTAAGAACACTTTTGTACACACCATTACCCATAGTTGTTTCGACTGTCGTTGCGTTTGTGTAATCTACTGAGGTACTAAAATTGTCGTCTGGCATTTCAAACTGATTGAAAACATATTCGGCATAAAAATCCTTTTCCTTCTTTGGTATATCCTCAATAGGTGTGTTATCTGCAAACATACGATCTCATGTAAGTAATTTGTAGTGTATGTTATTATTCTTGAAAAATTCCACTTACTTTCTGTCTTTTCATCGAAATCTGTTAGTTCTTCCATGTTGTAAGTCTTTGGTCTTCCGACTAGACTGACCTTTTTCCTGATGGTCTTTATATTTTTGGCTGTTGTTGTTTCGGTTACTGCTTGTAATGTGGTATTCGCTCCTGAAGTCAGTTCCTCAGTTATCAGTGTACTTGTTATTCTGTTCTCATCTGTTCTTTCGGCCAACTCAAGTGCTTCTACGACGTCTCTTCTTTGCATTGAATTATAATAGACT